>NW_027492779.1:0-2500 GCF_021521415.1 Bidens hawaiensis
GAATCGTCCAGAGTTTAGAAGCGAAGTTTGATCTATCTTCTCGCCAAAAAGCGGTGATTGAATGCCTTCGAGCTCCTCGGGCCCAGGATTTTCTAACGGTCATCCCTATTGAAGGATTAGGCCAACACTTGTTGGGGTTGGAGTACCGGGCTATCCTTAAGTACCGGTTAATGATCCCTATGTTTCCGATTGATGAGCCTTGCCCAGTTTTCCGCAAAGTCTGTTTGGATTCCTTTGGAGACCATGCGGTGCATTGCAAAGAATTACCCGGTTTTAAATATAGGCATGATTTGGTTAGGGATGTCCTGTGCGATATTCTTAAATGGGCAGGGATTTATGCAAAAAAAGAGGCCCCAGTTAACTTTCTTACAGATCCGCTCGAAGGGAGGTCCACGTTACGACCAGCTGATATTCTTGTGTTTGGGTGGGCAGGGGGGAAACATGCTTGTGTGGACCTTACAGGAGTGTCTCCTCTTATCGGGCTCAGGGACCGCGGATTTGTTGTGGGTCAGGCTGCGTTGAAGGCCGAATCGGGCAAAGTTGCCAAACACGAGAAAGCTTGTTTAGAAAATCAACATGTGTTTCTCCCTTTTGCTTTTGATACATTTGGGTTTCTAGCCCCGGAGGCCGTGAATTTTCTAAACAGGGTTCAGCGTGTTGTTCATGGTACTTTGTCTTCTCCTACGACCCAACGCTTTGTTTTTAGTAGAATTGGTTTTGCTATTCAAAAGGGGGTTGCAGCGCAGCTTGTTGCCCGTTTGCCTGCCACTTTATTGTAATCGTTTGATTTTAATGATAAATGAGCGTGTTAATTATAAAAAAAAAAAACTCAAATCATTCATCTTTCCTAATTCATTGTTTATTCAACAACATCCAAGGCGAATGAAACAAATAACCAAAACCGAAGCAAAGTAAACCTTATTATCCACCAATTAACCACAAGTAAAGCCAAATTGACTAAAATTATATATATATATATATATATATATATATATATATAATTATTTTAGTTCAACAAAGAGGTTGTGTCCGTGAACGTCCGTTCATTTACGCTCGTTCGTGATCGTGTACATATTAACAGAAAATAATTAAATATTATTTGTATCTTACAAATTATTTCACCCTAATATGTGTTATATTTATTCATTGTGTTCATTTATGTTTGTTTATCTTTGTTTGTTTTTGTTCGTTAACTGTTCATTTAGATTGGAATGAACAAAACAACACAATCATGGTGCCCCAAAGCAGCTGCAGTATGGTTGGTTGATTCATGGTGAAGCTGAGCTAATCTGGTGTAATTTTAACATGTAAATGTCTTTAAAGTCGAGTTATCTGCATCAATGTTATGGTACCTGAGGTAATGTGGTGTAATTTTAACATGTAAATCTATTGTTATGGTACTTATACCTAAGAGAATTAAACCTAATTATAAACCAATAAACCACAATTAAACCATTTTTAAAGGTGAATCAGCTAATATGTTCAAAACAGAATGAAATCAAAAGAGTAATGAAAACGTGAATTAGCTAGCATGTTCAAAGCAGAATGAAATCAAAAGGGTAATGAATAGGAATAATCAAGAATCATGGGAATTGACAATACATAATACAAAGGAAGAGTATAACATACCTAATACCAATAAACCACAATTAAACCCTGGTGATGATGATGAAGAATTTCGTGTTGCTGTTTTTATAGCATAGAAAGTAGCAATTAGGATGACTATATTACACAGAAACTGACATGAATTAAAATAAATTGATTGAGGAATTGATTGATTGTTGAAGAAGAAATTGATTGAGGAATTGATGACTGAGGCTGTAACGTATATAGAGTGTAAGGCCCCGAACCCGGTAGCCCTACTTTCGTGTTGGATTTACTCATAAACGCAGTTCTAAATATCAGAGTTAATTAAAACATTCGCGGAATATAAAAGCTTTCATAAAACATTTCATAACTAAACACGTCTTGTCTTAAAACATCATTTTGTCTTTCAAAATTAACGAAACATTAAACTTAAACGTCTTGAGTCTTCCGATGCCAGCCTCTTATTCGGTGCCACGTGTCTCCTCAAGCGAGCTGCCTCTTCCTACTCACCTGTGTGCATACTAAAAGTCAGCTACGCTGAGTGAGTTCTAGTTAATCACATAATCATACAATACCTTCTTACATTTCATACTTAACCTCTTAACTTTCTTTCATACACACATAAGAGCATATACTTTCATTCTTACCTTCATACTTTCTTTACATACATAATCATACGTTTTAAAGAGCCTTTCGCCCTATAACCTCACAGATATTATAAGGGTCTGGTCCCTAACATCACAGATATTATAAGGGTCTGGTCCCTAACATCACAGATATTATAAGGGTCTGGTCCCTCTTTCCTCGAATATTAGTAGGGTTCGGTTCCCTAGTTCTCGAATATTAGTAGGGTTCGATTCCCTCTTCGTTACCGTACATCCATCCTTTCCTGCTTTTATTAACTTTATCACAT
>NW_027492779.1:7500-30000 GCF_021521415.1 Bidens hawaiensis
TGTTAGACCGTATTTTCTGATAAGCTTTAGTTATAACAAATTTGATCTATGCATTTGAAAACCTATTAAACCTTTTTTTTTCTTTTTCCATTTTTCATAATTTGTAATTTATTCTAAACTATAATAATCTTTATATCTATTCATTAAAAATCAAAATATTTAAACTATTTCATATTATTTAACTTGTTTATAATATTTATTTTATCCAACCCGTGTTCACACGGGTTTCCAACCTAGTGTAATATAGATAATATAGATTATTAGACAACATCTAGAGACGAAACAAAAAATGAGCAAACAACTAAACATGTGTCATCTAATTCATTAAAGAGTTTTAACTTAGGTATATCCAAACACAAGGTCCGCCTCAGAAGGTTCTTCCGTCCACCGTCATCCATACGTCAGCATTCCCCAAACACGACTCAAACAAGACCCTTTTCATCTCCGTTGGACAACACATCGCCAAAACGTACTGATTCTTTTCTTAACCTCTAAGAGCATTCTCATCCCACCCCTCTTTTTATGTGAGGGGTGTTTTTATAATTTAGTGAGTGATTTAGGGTGTTGTGAGTGAATAGTTTTTATATTTTAGAGAAAGTAGTGATTTTTCTGTATATTTGAAAAGTTACTGTTCACCCTTATAATTTTTTAATATATTTTGAAAGTGATTGTGAGTGAAGGAAAAAGAAAAGGTAATGATAAAAGGTATAAAAAGTATTATTTAATTAAAATGGAGAGAGAAAATATAGTGAATATTAGTGTAATTTTTGGTTTAGGGATATGGGGTGGAATGAGAATGCTCTAACCCCATATTATAATATTTCACTGTCTGTTATTTAAATGCTTTGATTTTCAGTTTCAGCCACATTTGAATTTGAATTTGATCTACCATTCCTAGCGTATCAAATGGAAATGATGTCCGGAGTTCCGTCAATGCTGTTAACTCTGGTCAACGGTGAAGAGTTGACCGTACACATCCCCGGAATGGAGAAGACGGAGACTGATGACGGTCCGTGCGTGATGTTACAGATGCCGGGTTTACGAGCACCAAAAGGCGAATATATTGCGGTTGCTCATAAGACGGTTGTTGAAGATGATGATCTGCTCATGTACTTTAAAACGAGTAAAGAAACCTACCTCGCGGGTGTCAAATTACCCGAGAATGACGTCCCGGTTGGTAGAATGAATGGGTTGATTTCCAAGGGAATGTTGAAGTTAACCTTTCCATATCTGAAAAACACTGATTTTGTTCACACACCCGTTAAAATCGCTCGCCCTACGCCTTATTGTGGTAATTACTGTCCCAATACAGTATCTTAGTTTGAACCGGCAAACGGGTCAGTTTGGGGTCTTGTTAGAACGGGTTTGGATCAGAACGGATTTTGGGTAACAACGGGTTGGTTTAAGAAACTGTTTTTCTGAAATTACTGTACATTTTAGCTCTGCTTATGGTTTTCTGCACTGCTTATGCGTGCGAAAGCGTAAATTACATGCAGAGGGGTGCAAACGAGCCGATGGTCGATCTTGGCTCGTTTCAAACTTTTTTTCCAAACCTCGAGCTCGGCTTGTGAGTCCTTTTTCAAGCTCGGGCTTGTTCATTAATTGTTATGTACTAATTATTAATCTATATACATTTACAGTTATATTTGTAGTTTTGAGAAATAATTTAAACGGACATAGGCTCGAGCTCATGTGCAGTACCTTAAATAAGCCAAGCATCGGCTCGAGCTTGATTGTGAAGTGTGAAGTTAATACGTAAAAGTCCAAAGGAGTTAAAATTTAAAAATAAGCACGTGAAGGTTCAACGAGCCTGAACGAACTTCAATTCTTCACATACAATTCTCAAGCTCAGCTCGTTTCGAGCTTTTAATCGATCGGTCTCTAGTGGTTTGTGAGCGGCTCGGCTCATTTGCACTCCTATTAAGTATCTTATGATCTGTTAAAATTGAAATTTTGTAGTTATATACTTATATTGTGAATTGCTACTTTCAGAAGCGTTTGATCGATCAGTTTTAGGAAGGAGACTGTGTGAAATAATAGCCTACTCGGGTGTGAAGAGTAAGTCGTTCACTGCGTATAAGAAGGTTAAGCATATACATAAAAGGGAATCTGCCGGCGGTGGAGAAAAGTGTGGTAAATAAGGAAGGTTTATGTGTATCGTTGAACATGCCTGGGTTCGAGTTAGAGGATGTGGAGTTGTGTTTTGAATATGATACTTTGATCATTGAAGGAAAACGAGAAAATGAGCACTATATCGCGGGGATACGTGTGCTAGAGGGTTTTAAGAGGGAGAATGATATGATCAAGAGAGAGATGCAAGATGGACTGTTTAAGGCAACTCTTCCTCATGTTGATGTTAACAGGCGCGCATTCAAGGCTTATCGATAGATAACTTTTGCTTATGGTTGCTAACTATATATATATATATATATATATATATATATATATATATATATATATATATATGCTAATGTTAGTTTTAAATCTAGAAACAATGAATCAGTTATGACTTAACTAGCTTGTAAGAAGTTACATCCAAGTGACCTTAATTCATCTTGTGAGTTGTGAGGCTTATTAGGGTCCTAGTCTTTTGTGTACCAAGTTTTGTGTACCAAGTTTTGTGTACTAACTAATGGATGTATGTATATATAAGAAGTGGGTTACTATTTTGATCACTATTGTAACATTTCTCATCATTTAGTTAATTGGGCTGATTTGACTTTTTGAGGTCAACTTACCAACTCCTTTCTCTCTATCTTATCCATCCAACAACTCTCCACTTACCATTTTTAGCAAACAACTCAAACCCTAACAAGATTGAGATCTAGCCCGATTGTAGGTGAATCCGCTAGCCTACGACTAAGATTGATCAAAAATCAAGTTGTTAGATCCGTTAAAGGAACGTACAATTGGTATAAGAGCTTTTGGCTCTACTAGTTATGGTTTTTGGGTCGCAACATTGAATTTTGGTCTTGTTTTTGTGTTTGATGGGTGTGTTTAAGTGTACTTCAGGTTATTTAAGGTGTTTGAAGCTTCTTTACCGCAAAAAGGGTTGTTTGTGTGAAGATTAGTGTTAAACGGCGTCGTGCGAGATTTTGTTTTTCAGGTACTCAATCGCAATCGCATTTGGAGGACAATCGCAATCGCCATTGAAACACAAATCGTAGTTGCATTTGTGTGACAATCCCAATCGCATTTGTATTCCAAATAGCAATCGTATTTGGTTCCAAATCACGACCGTGAATTAAACAAATCGTGAAATAAAATAAATCGCACGGGCATTCGATTGCCTGACCAAACTCAAACCAATTACTCTAAAACACGACGTTGTACGGGTTTATCAGTCACATAGTGAATTAAAACAAATCGTTTCAACCAAGAATAGTATGCCCTTTTTGGGTCCCAAGGAAAATCAAAACCAACTGTTTGTCTCCACACTGGTTTTGACGAACTATTCAAAAATTTTCTACTTCTTCCAAATGTTACAATCCTATGCCTTTTTTTTTCTTTTTTCAAAAAACTAATACTCAAGAAGATCTGTGATCACAACCTTCAATTTTAAATTGAACCTTGGCTGTTCTCATCACTATTCCTCTAGTTTCCCACAATTAGCTAATCGAAACTGATTCAACATCGAAGGTACTGTTTTGAAATTGATAATGAACGACTACTTTTCAATTCCCTCATGTTCGAACATCCCTTTCAATCGTTTCTGATGGACAAATGATTTCATTTTCAAATAACCGATCACTGATGCCGAATTTGGACACCAGCCCTCTCTTGAAATACTTGATTAACAATATGATTACAAATCTTGTCATTACATTCATCTGTTTGACATCGTTTCCATATATATACAAACCAAACCAGTGCCTTCCCAAGTAATACAACGTTTGGAAATAATACACGATCATTAATTACAAATAGACTCTTCCTAATTACAAGATACTATTTTAACCGTAAACATACTTTACACTCATGGCACTTATACCGCTATACTATTGCTCCCAGCTGTATAATTGACCAGAAGATTGACCTCCAAAAAGTGACACCTGAAAGCAGTTACAATGAAAGTAAATTCACTTACTAAATTTCTAGAGATAAATACTACTCGACACATACCTTATACATAGATAATCAATAAAACAGATTATGTATTCTTCTTAGTTACTGCCTCCCTTGTCAAGCAGCTTGTGTATTCTTTAAATTCCAAAAAACATTTTACCAATAGCCTTTTTCTTGTCTGAAATGGCTTCATCATGTGCCTTAGGTATCAACTCTTTCATTATCTTTGCTAATGTCATTATATCTGTTATAACATCAGAGTTGAATATCAGTAGCTATTGTGACAGACAATCTGTTGTTCAATCCCAAATCAGTTCCTGGCTTGGGCTAGTATCGCGATTGACATGGCCCACGAAGCCCCAAAAGCTGTAATGAAGGCTTGTGTTCGTAGCACACTCTGTGCCATGTTTTATGGGTACCATATATATATATGAGACTCATCTACAGAAAGCAAGCTGCCAGGTCAAGTGGAACTAGCAAGCCAGAGCTCTCAGGCTCACACTCACGTAGCGTGCTCCCTTGTGGTTGTGGAGCATGCATCCAAAAGAGAAACCTGAAAGCTGTCACAATGAAAGAATACGAATATTTTGGTTTTACCTCATAGACACATGTACCTACTATGACCAAACAACATGCTATGATCACGTATGTTGTGAGCAAGCCTTCAACACAAAAATCAATCATTCAGTGCATGAATTAAAATTTTCAACGCTACTTGGAAATATGCATAAATAAAGATCAGAGCGATAACTAAAGAACAAAGATGAAAACAATGTACACACTCTGAATCCGATATCTTATCGTCCGCTCGAGCTTGAAAAACTACTCACGATCCAAGCTCAAGCTTTAATTAAAAATGAAACTTGAAATGAGCCCAACACTCTGTTCACCACTCATTCGTTCAAGCAATTACTTTCTTTTTCCCTTTTATGGAAGGAGGCCGATACAACGTGCTATTTAACCATTGTAATGTTTGGGAAGATTTTCAAAGAAATGCAAGCTTCAAATCATGTTGAAACTTTACAATATTCATCAAAAGAAGCAAAGAAATAGGGTAAATTAAAAAGAAAGCAAATTTGGGCGGTATTTTCGGTTTGATGAGAAGAAAGCCAAATATCATGTCTGAATCTAGAAAAACTCATCTCAAAGGCATAATGAAATCGTTTCTGAAATGGGATCTCAAATTGGGATCTAAATCCGAGGCCTCTTCCCATCAACCCTGGTGGTACAGTTTCAAAATCTTGATGAAAGACCTCACTCCCACCCGTTACCGCTTCTGCCTTCTTGTAAACGTATCAGATTATAGAAAAATCTAGTAAAAGCCAGATATATGTTTCTCGGACACCTCAGGAGTTTCACTCACGATCTGCTTCGAGAATGGACCCCATTTGCGGCCAACGCCATCTACAATAGAACGAAATTTAAATCTTAACCAAGTCCTATTTTTGAATCAACACCATCTGCAATAGAATGATATCTTGATTTTACCTTATAGAGCCAGCTATGAACAATCAACATGTTATGATCAACGCATAGCCATCAACTCACAAATAAATCGTTCAAAAACATGAATTAAACTTATTTAGAAATATGCATACGAAACGTTTAGATTGATAATTAAAGAACAAACACCGAACACATACACTGAAGCAGATCTCAGCGAACAAAGAAGTGAGTGCATTAGAGCACCGATCATGACAGTCAAATGATTTTCCAAATGAACACATACACTGATCTCAGCATCCATAATTTATATATGCAGGGTAAACACTAACCCAACGGAATTTTATGTTTGAAACTAATACAAAATTAGAAGTGGGACTATAATTTGTTTGGGCTTTTGTCGAGTCAACAGGAGTGTCTATAAAATGAATAATACTGTTTATCATTTAAAAAAAAAATAAAACACTATCAATTTTGCTATTATAGATAATTTAATTTATTTCCAACAATTATAGAAAAATCTAGTAAAAGCCAGATATTTAGATATATAACAAGCACTCGTAAAACGAAAAATCTATGACACGCCAACACTGACCCCAAAAGAAACTCACGGTGTATAATGTGGGATCAACTGATCATACTAAATATGTGAAGCAATCAAGTAGAAAATTTGAACGTGGTGCAAAAATTTTAGGAAGTAAAAGAACATAATAAATGCGCATTAACTTTTAAACAGGCTATGGAGCCGAATCATGAGTGTGCGAATAGTGAAGGAGCCATCCCACAAAGAATAGTAAAACTCATTTAGTTGTGTGAGATTGCTGACCTAAAACAAATCGTTGTCCACCTTAAATGGCAATGAGGTATTATCAAACTTGATGCATAATACGAGTCTTCGAGAACCTGCCAGGAAGCGCTACCAGGTCTTTGGTTCGTCAAAAAGAACTGCCAATCGGGTAATGCATGTTAAGCATCCTAATTAAGAGCATGAGATCCTTTTAACGGTTATATTAACGATCAATATAGTTGTTAATTTATAAAAATATCATAATAAACTCTATAAATACCAACACGTTTCAAATTATTTCACCAATTTGAAACATTTTTGCCTACCAATATTTAAATATTACCAATCACAAGATTACACTATAGGTCCGGATCTAGATCTATATCCTCTTGAAATGTAAAACAGAAAAACAAACAAAAGATAGAAAACGTATAGTCAAATGAACGTTTACATTAATAACTGGTTGACTGGAATTACCGAAAGAGTATACATCTACCATTTAATCCCCATCGCACCAAAGGTGAGCTCCCGTTTTATAGGTGATTTCACTGAGAACACAGACTTAAACCGACCTCCTGTCAATTTGCTAAAAGCTTCTGATAAAATTTTAAGGGCTCCTATACCAATAACATTACTTTCCTCATGTGTAGCGGTATTATCCAGCCCTAGGACTCATACCAGGGGGTTGACCATCGACTATTTTCTTTCGGGAGAGTGTAGTGGTATTATCCAGCCCTAGGACTCCATGCCAGTCGGGTTGACCATCAACTACCAAGCAATGTAAACAGATCTTGTGCTTGTTGGGCAAGTATCTTTGCCTCAACATAGTCTTCATTTTCAAATTTGATCTCTGCTGTTTCCTTCAACTGAAATTGAATATGTAAAAGTCATTAGAAATCACATACTACATAAATGAAAGAATAAAAAATGGGGAGGTACCCAAACGGAAATAATATCTCTGGCGAGGTACCCAAACGCTTTCCTTTTTCCGTCACCATCGATTTCGATCAAAAAAGATTTAAACACCAAGAAAGCAAACCTGTCTTCATCTTCACTCCATCGGTGTCTAATAGAAGCCTTTCCAGCATTCTTCCTCTTCCTCTCACTTGCTGTTTCGTCATTTCCCAGCACTGGTGGCGGCTGAGTGATCTGCGTTTGATGCAAATCATTTGGCATGAAAGGACTTGAAGCATATAAACCAATCTGATCATTGAAACAATTATATGTTGTAGCATTTTGATATGCATTGAATGGATGATATAATTCAGTAGGATTTGCGAGAAACGGATTTGGTGTGGGGGTGGATGGTGGTGGTGATGAACAGTGGGTGGTGGTGGTGAACGGTGGTGGTGGTAGAAGGCGATCGGTGGGTGGTGGTGGTGGTAGAATCTCGTCAGACGAGATTTCAAAGTCTCTTTTTCCTAAAATTTGAAAATATGAACGGAAAAGGTAGAAAACATAAAAAAAAGTCTCTCAAGACGGTTTTTTGAGAAAAAAAGTTTAGTAAAAATATAAACTTTTACTCCAAAATTTCAAAATAAAAATAATTTGGACTATTCCGTCATTATTATCCCAAATCTGGTCTCCTCCCTAACTTTCTTTAGAAATTTGGTCGCCCCTGCATTATTATTTTTTCTCAATGCATCTGGAAAGTCCAAATTCTAAAAAATTTTCAGTAAAAAAGGACTATTTTAAGGACTCTCTCTAAAAGGGGCTATTTTAGGAATTTTCCCATAAAAAATGTATACTTTCGTATAGATATACAGTGATACAGAACCAAAGTCTTAGAATTTATCGTTTTATGTAGTGTTACAAAAAGAACAATATAACATAAAATATCACAAACAATGTAACCTTAATTGGTTGAATAAGGCATGTGCAAAAGCAAAAACCGAATTAAGCCAGTAAATTACACAAACATGAAATGACCGTTCCCTTAAATTTAGCCAAAGAAACGATTAAACACAAACAACTAAACGACGAGTTATAGAAAATTATCAACCACAAAAAAATTCAGATTTATTTCCCTCTTGCCTACTAAAAAGTGATAAATGTTTATGAGAGAACTGATAAAAAGAAAAAAAAATGAAAACCTTCAGATCAACACTCGATCTATTAGTAAACAAGAATACGGATGGATATTTCGATTTTACCTGATGAAAAGTTTGCTTCTTCTATGAACAATCAACATGTTATGATCAACATATGCTGTGCGCAGCCATCAACAAACAAAGACAATCGTCAGAAAAAAATATGCATAAAAATAGATGAGACCAACAACTAAAGAACAGAGACAAAAAGTGCTTACAACACTGAATCCGATGTTTCTCCCTTCTGGAAAAGTGACAGAACTAAAGAACCGATCATGGTAGACGGCGGCCGTCATAATCCTCCAAATGAACCTAGCCAAACATTCCTATATATACATGTTGGCAATGAACGTATGCTAAACCCTAACCCTATGGAATTTAATGTGTGAAATTAAAATAATACAAAATTTAAAATTGAACTATTACAATTGGGCTTTTGTCCAGTCAACTGTCCAAATTAAATTATATTGATCAAATAAAACACATCAACCTTCAAAAAAATTAAATAAATAAAACATATCAATTTTGCAATTACATATCATTTACTTATTTTTAACATAATAAGAAAAAAATAATAAACTTGTCCGCATTGCGTTGTTGCATTGTTTGTGTAATTTGTAAAACAATATCTAGTAAAAGTTGGATACGTGTACATACTCAGATCTAAGATAAAATCTATGATAACTGCAGCATTGACCCCAAATAACACTCATATTGTATATGTTCCCATCGCGGGGTCAACTTGTCACACTTATAAATTTGCATGACGCAGTCGATAAATGAAATTCCATAGATTCCTTTTAGGTAGTGAGTTGCTATGCGATCAAAGAGAAAATTTAGATGTAGGGAAAATTTTAAAGAAATGCACCAATTTAAATGGCTTGATATGCCATCATCCTTAACCATATATCGGGAAATTTCTCAAAAATTTGAAAAAGTGATAGGATATAGCAAAGTGATAGGATGTAGTGAAGGGGTAATTCGGTTGGGTCAAAGTTCACTGGCTTTAGACAATACATCAGTTGACTTCATTAGTCGAAAGATGATAATACTGCAGAATAGGTATAAGGAATGGTCTGTTGATGCTGCTGACTAAATCTGTCTGGGTTGTAAAAACCAAGATAGAACAGGTTACTGCTGCAAAGGGCAAAATCAGAAACTTTCTACTGAATTTTGTGGAGAATGTGATCCAAATGTCAAACTGTTTATTCTTAGAAGCTTGGTGCTAGTCTAGTTCTTATCTTTAAATGATCACGATTAGGGAACAATCTAGTTTGTGATCTGCTGATGCTGCTATGGATCAATGCCAAAATATTACAGGGTAGCGGTTCGGGTTGACAACAGGGGCATTTTGTGAATATTTGATTGCGGCAGATTCCGTTTCGTGCAAAGGGTATTTCGGTCACTATTGGGAATTTCCCGTATATATATCAGATTTTTATTGGGAATTCAGATCAAACCTGATAAGATTATAGCAAGATAACAGTTTATTATTTTTGCGGGTCATGTTTTGGGTCAAATTCAAGATCAGATAAAGGGGCACTTAAGGAATTTTTGGAGAATGGTGATCTGTTTGACCAGGGAAAGTCAAATTTGGTCAAGTCTTCACCATTGTTTGATCGAGTTCAAAGCCCGTTGTTACTATATTATTTGATCGATAAGCTTATTTTTTAAGGCGATAATTTTTAAGCGAATTAAATTCAATGAAGAATCATATTGCTTAAGTGTCCGAAATCAACACAGTACCTAATCGATCGCACTCTCCGCTTCTTGAGCAGCACCTCCTTCTCTTCCCCTTAATTGATCGTTTATAACACAGATAATTCCCTTTTCGATTATGGACCTGGCTCTGATACTACTGTTGGTTTGAGAATGACAAGAAAAAAGGATTGATAAACGAACTTGATTAACAATATGATTACAAAGATTGTCGCTTACATCCATATGTTTGGCATCGTTTCCCTATATGTATAAACCAAAACGCTACCTTCCCAAGCAATATGACATTTGGAAGTAATACATTGATCCTTAATTGCAAATAGACCCTTCCTAATTACAATATATATACTATTTTAACCCTAAATTTACTTTACACTAATGACACTTATACCCCTATACTAATAAAAATAATATTAAAGTTTAGTTTAGCATCAACACTATAACTGTATAACTGACCAGAAGACTGACCTCCAAAAAGAGAAACCTGAAAGCCGTCACAATGAAAGTATATACAGTTTCTAAATTTCTTAGTGATTGCCAAAAAAGAATATTTATTGCCCTTATCGCTGGCTCATATTATTTAATGTATGCTGTGAGAAAGCCTTCAATATTAGGCCCTATTTTGTAACATAGTCTTTTGTATTATCAAGCTCTGTTCACGATGTATTTTGTATGCTTTTGTTTTGTTTATGTATGTTTGGGCCCGTGGTCATGTATGTTGAGCCCATTCGGCCGGTGATAATAGAATGCTAGCATGGCACATGCACATACAACAACTTTCTCAACAACTGTTTATGATGAATCTATAGTGATTGTGAAACTGTTTATGATGAATCTATTATTGAAAATTGTGTTAATGCAAAAGAGTCGGTTGATGTGATTATCAAGTTATAAGGCTGAGGATAATTCAAGTACAAATAATAATGGTTTTGAAAAAGAAAAAGCAAGACCTATGTGTAAATATGTTCCATTAAGTAAAAGATCGTTTTCTCAAACAACCAATCATTTAAGAAATCCTTAGTCATCGAACTTTTCTGATAACAACTACTATGGACATCATCAACAAAATTTTGTTGATTCATATTACTCAAACACTTTTTGATGATCATGGTCATAGATAAATGGGTTCCATAGTCATGTTCCTTTCCAATGATCACCTTTCTCACCGTATCAACCATATTATAGTTCTGATGATTATTCTATTGTCTGTAAAAGAAAATGTTGTTATGTGTGTGGTAACCCATCTCACCTTGCAAGACATTGTAAGAACTGGCATAGACAGCAAAGGGATTTGAAAACACAGTTTAATCAATACCGGTCCAAGGCTGTTAGCAGACCAATCAAACTACAAATGAAGCCAGTGAAATGGATAATTACAATGGGTTTCAAAGACAAAAATTCATTATTCCAAATAAAAGCAAACTACAAAGACATACACAATCCAATCCTAATATCAATATACAATACTGACCTTACAGTTTAAAAAAAAATATTAATTATAAACCTATAAAAACCAAGAACACATTTCAATTTTGTAACACCAGCTATAAACATTATTTCTCATCAGCAGATTACTGTAGATCCAGATCTAGATCAACGTGGCTCTTGAAATGTAAAACTAAATAAACAAACAAAAGATAGAAGATGTATAATCAAACGAATGTTTACATTTAGAACAAAATGTCTTCAATTACCGAAGGAGTATATATCTATTGTTTAATCCTCATCCCCATGTTGGGTGGGTGATTTCACTAAAAACACACATACATATATACAACGAACATCCTATTCTTCTTCTGGCATGTTTCATCTTGTCGGAATTCCAGTGGCGGTTGTTTTGGGATTCTTATGGTTTAGACCAGATTGATTTTGAAGGGTCTGATTTTCAAGTAATTATTTTTTATGTTCTTAAGAGCATTTCTATGTTTTAAGTTTTGATCATATTGTTGGTTGGGTATTCTTATTGTTCTGCATCCAGACCTTGAGAACTTTCTTTTAGATGCCAATCTCTGCGCAGAACTGTTGAACACCGCCTCGTCTTCATCCTTAATGCGCCACCCTAACCCCTGTGCGAAAGCCAACATCCGACCATTCTGAGTCTCAGAGAATTTTGGGCGAACTCCCACTGTCTCATCACGGTGCAACCACCAGTTCTCTTTGGTGATAGTTTCGGTGACAACCGCAGGCCGTGCAAACAAGTGCCTCCCAGGCTCCCTCGCCTCCTGCTGACCAAAACTCTAGGCATCCGTTAACAACTTTAGGTTAACCGCGACTGCTTGGTTCTTTTTGCACTTGATCTTATGACTGGTATTGCAGCAAAGTTGAAGGAGCGTTTGCCAGAGGGAGGAAACATAACCGCATATATCCATGCAAAATAGTTATGGCTACATGGCTTCCTCTAAGGTTTCCCCATTTGTCCTACACATAGAATGATAGTAAAATTAAACCATACAAATATACTGCATCCAGTTTTGAGGCATAAATATACTTTCAATTGGGTAATATTATTAAATCTTGAAACCTCTACAGACAAAGTCATTTTTAAGAAATAACTCAAACATTAACCGGGAATATTTGTATGTATCAGTATGTAGATTCAGATTTATGTTCTCATTATCATGAAATCAACAAAGGTTTCAGAAAAGGAATAATCACAAATTGGAACTCTTGCATACTAAGTAATAATACATACGGTAAAAAATACGTAGAAACAACCCAAAAAGTAAGTATACGAAAACGTGGAGAAAAAAACCTCAGATCGACATTCTATGTATTATTAGTAAGTGAGGAACCAAATAATGGATCAATAAGAATCAGTTTCCATTTTGTTAAATTTTCAAAAATTGATCAGAATTTTATAAACAAGAATGCAGATATATTGATTTTACCTGATGAGGGCCTTGTATGAACAATCAACATGTCATGATATATTGTAAGCAACCTTCAACAAACAAATTAAAAACAATCGTCAGTGATGTGGTTAGTAATTAATATAAAGATGAGATCAAAATAAGAAAACTGCTTACAACACTGAATCAGAGGTTTCTCCCTTCTGGAGAAGTGACTGAATTAAAGAACCCATCAAGCCACACGGCGGCCGTCATATGATTTTCCAAATGAACCTAAACATTCCTATATATACGCTTGACAGCATACGTATGGTAAACCCTAACCTTAAGGAATTTTAATTTGTAAAAATAAAATAATACAAAATTTGAAATTGGGCTATTTTATTTTGGGCTGTCTGCAAAATAACAACACTGATTGTCAGGTTTTGAAAAAATAAATTAAAGCACATCACTCTTGCAATTATAGATATTTTTTTATTTCTATTGATATTGTCCACATTGCGTTTGTATGTGTAATAATATAGAAAAGTCTAGTAAATTGGATATATTTAGGTATGCATAATACGTACTCGTATTTAAGAAAAAATCTATGATAACGGAAACACCAACCCTAAATGAAACTCATACTGTATATGTTCCCACCGTGGGATCAACTTATCATACTAGATTTACATGATGTAATGCTGAGATTATTAAATAAATGAAATTCCGTCTTTTCTTTCTGTAGTTAGTTGTAATGTTTTTAAGGAGAAAATTTAAGCGCCGTATAGTAATTTAATAAAGTACAAATAAACAAGATAAGAGTAATGCATATAGGGTTGCCAACGAAGAAGATATCTCGGATATAGAAGAACAATTTAATGAAGTACAAAATAATAAAAAACAAGGCACAATAAATATTTTGGATTTTTACAAACATTTGAGATACAAACATTGTATCATTCGTTAAGCCGAAAAAGACTTATAAAACACTTATTTGAGATATTGTAAGCAACTTGTGAACATATTTTGGATTTTTACAACCAAATGGTATGCTTTTCATAATTTGCAAAAATTTGGCCGAAAAACACTCGTTTTTGCGTTGTTTGTCGCACCCGAACTATTTTTCTTACCAAAAACCAAACTTGAACTAAAATTAGACTTGAGATTTCACGTACGGGCATGCAAAACGAGAAAAATAGCCAAAAGAGGGGCCCAAAGGGACCCCCTTAATTACTTAATTACTGGCGGCCGCAATATCCCCCCTCCTCATTTTTTATTCCTTCACTTATAAGCTAGTTATAATACCAATACAAGATATTATGAATAACTTCACCTCTGCCCCATCTTGTCCTTCAAACTTTCAGCCAAAAACCCTAAGGTAAATTATGATTTTAAGTAGTTTTCATCAAGTTATTAAGGAAAAATTGAAGTTTGATTAAGAAACAATTCAATCTGGTCATGAAAAACTCTTCAAAATGATGCAAAAACAGAGTTTGATAGTAACAAAATTTATTAATTTGAATCAAATACTTTTTTGGTGGAAAACACGGATTAGGAGGTTTAAATCGCGTTTTTACGTTTTAAAAACTGGATTTAGAACCCTAACTGAACCCCTATGTTACAAGTCTTGATTATTGATGTTCTATGCTTGGTTTTGTGGTACATGACCGGTAGATACATTAGCTATGCAGCCAAGAACCCGAAAACACAAGAAAAGAGCCTAAACACTCAGAAAACGCAAAGGTACTAACCGAACACTCATTTAGGGGCTGTTTGTGTCTAGGTTGTGAAGTGATTATTGTTAATCTATGAAAATTTACAGAGACATCAGGAATCATATGAATGAGTCCCTGTAAAAATTTGGGAATTTGTCGATAATTTGAGAATATTTGGCTATTTTATTACCGTTTATTGAGGCTTATTTGTGAAAAATAGTTAAACAGTTTGAAAATTATGAAATTTTATGGAGAACTTAGGAACGGAGAACCCTAGCTAGGATTTCTAGATTCTCGCTTAATCTAGTTTTAATGAACACTTATTGCTCAAAAAAATTATTTTAGTAGTTTGGTTCTGGAACTTTTAAAGTGATGTTTGAAAGTCATTTTGAACACCCAGAAAAATAATTGGATTTTTCGGATATCGTTTGGTATAAACGGACGATTTATAGGAAATAGCATTTAAAATGAATTTTTATTAATTAATAAATAAGTAAATATTTTCAGATATAGTTTTATAAAAATCTACAGTTAATAATTTGAAATTGTATAATTTTTCATAAATTAAAGATGTTCGGATAAAAAGTTGTGCTAATTTGAAAGTTAAACAAATATAGATTCTGATAAAATCGGCACCGTTCGGATTAACGAACCTATCGGGATACTAGAGCATCAAGAGTGATCAAATGTCATATTTTTGGATTAATTAAGTAAAGCGGAACATTTTGAGAGAAATTTGGACAATTCAGGTGAATTGTATGCGTTTTTCTCCTAACCAACCTGTATAAAATGAAAACGAACCCTGTAGTGAATCCAGACATCTAAACTCTAAATTTTTATTTATAAATTGAATCATTTTATCAATTGACACGTTTAGTCAAGTTTGTGTGATCTTACTTGTTTCGAAAGATGAAACGACCAACTTGGCCCAGCACGCGAAACGATGAAACTAAGCCAAGACCGATTTGGAACATTAGACACCGTACAACGTCACAATCTAATACTACTGACATGTTCTAGGCGTAGCAGCTGCACCCAGACTAGATAAATAGCCCAATTTTGTTTGAAGCTATATTAATATTAAAAATATGATACCGATTATAGGAATCGAGTTTTAATGAGTCGCACGAGCTTTAAACATATATTGTGATGATTATACCTTTATAAGGTGAGTTTCATGGCCCTATTTTGAAACTGTTTTACGAGCATTTGAGGTGAAAAACATGTTTATATTTATCTATTTATCTTGAAACGCATTATGATGTGAATTATCCAAGTGCTAACACTTGAAAAGTCCCCGCAAACACAGCGTTTAACTGCGAGCCGATGGCATGTAAATAGTACTATTGGTTTGACAAACTCAATTGAGCCGGGGCGGATGCCGGTTTTCTACTGCAACTGTACATGACCATGTATATACATGCACGCTATGCAGTGATAGGTATAGCTACTTGGGGCATGTTGTGGGCGGAAAGGGGGCCACAGGAATGACGTGGGTAGTGGAGGCCACGTGGTTGTAATGCACTGTCAAGGTTTCACTTGCGGCTTAGTATAATTACATCACTTGCATACGTACTATGATTATTGTGAACACAATTATCGGGTTTTGTTTAAACTTCTGAAACTTACCAACTATTCGTAGTTGACACTTTTTAACATGTTTTTCAATTATACCGAAATTGAAATAGAATGCTTGTGTGCTATGTGCTCGGGTTGTGAACGATGCTATGTAGATAAGTGAAAGTATGCTAGAGAAGAATAAAGTGGTATAAAGAACTGGTTTGTGATATGTATCGCCTAGTTTGTAACCGGAGTTAAAACAATGTAATATGATGTAAAATAGTTTGTTAAAGCTTCTTTATAAACAATGTGGTTGATACCAGAGGTGTCTGTTACATTCCCGTTTTACGCTTCCGCAATTGCTAGTTGGGGTGTGGCACTCACAAACCCTTTCCTATCTATAATAGATCATACTTCCAACTCAACAATTCCAAATGATATTGTGTTGAATGATAAGGCTATGCTAAAGCTCGTTCAACATAAGATAAAACACGCTTTTATTTGATAATTATCAAAATCTTAAGATAAATAAGCATTTCAACACAACCTGAGCTGCTGATTGGAGCACTAATAAGAGTTTCCTTGAGAATAATTACCCCTACTATAGTACCCTTGGTTTCTCGTTGATAGTTACCTTGATTGAGATTTTGTTGACGATTTTGGCACTGTTGATTACGACCCACTTGGTTGTAATTCCCCTGTGCATAATTACCTTGATGATACCTGTTTTGCTTATAGTATTGGGGTTCCATGTATGTCAACTGAGGGTCTTCATGGTAGTACTATTCATCCTCCTCCCTGTAACTTGAGAAATTGATTCATCGGAGTCATCACTGTCATAATCCAATTCAAATTTTCTCCTTCGTGCTGTTTCACAAATTTTTTAGAAACTTTGGCCATTCAACACTTTTATGTAACGGAATTCCGCAAACTTGGTTTGCTAAATGAGTTCTTTCCGTTGTAACATCCACCTACTTGAGATTTAAATAACTTGCACGGACACACTAGTACCAAAGGTAAAAGCGAAAACTGAAATAAAGAACTAAAAAGGAAAAATATTTTTAACTTTTTTTAATAAATAATTTTTTTTAATATATATATATATATATATATGAGAAAGTTAACGTACAAATGAAATTATCGTGCTAATTGTGAGAATTAAATAGAGTAATTATATAATTACTCTACGATGTAATTACATAGTTACTCTACTTGTATATATAATTACTCCGTTGATTGTCACAATTAGCACATTAATTTCATTTGTATTTATCCAAACCATATATATATGTGTGTATATATATATAGAGAGAGAGAGGAATGCTAAAATAAAAAGATAAACTTTCGTGAAAAGTGTAGGAAGAGATCTAGACCGCTGGATGAATTTTAACAACTAGGGGCATTTTTGTCCATAAATTTTATTAAGGAATTAATTAGGATTTTAATAGCTCCTATTTTTTTTTATCAAATTTTAAATGAACCGAGAGAGAGAGAGAGAGAGAAGGTCGTGAGAGAGGAAGTGTAAAAAAGGAAGACCGCTCTCCGATGCCATCACCAGCGACGGCTCCAAGCAGGGTTGTTCCTCCAAATCTCAAACAAGGTCAATAACCATATAGCATCACCTTGTTCACACCACTACCTCCGATGTCTGATGACCCCTGATTGAACATATTAACTTTTCCGGCGAGCAACAACGGCGGCGACTCATTATCTATCGGGAAGTAGTGACAATTCCTGTTGCAAATGAGCGATGGTGAAGAGATTTGGTTTCTAAATTCGTCTTCACCATTAGAGGTGTGCATAGCCACCACCACACTCCAAAGAACCAAGTTTGCCATGATCGGTGATCTAGTTGTAGGATTTTTAGAAGTGACATGACATGTTGAAGAAAATAGAGAAGAAGAAAAGGCAGAGGTGACGAGAAGAATTAAAAAAGTTACCATTTAATTCCAATTTTACAAACATAAAGACGAAATTTGATTGAAGGAAAACGATGATAATAAAACTCCAATTTTAGTTTGTCCTTTCAAAAGTAAATTTTGCTCTTCTTGCCTCCTTATCAAATATATTGCATTATTTTATGAAAATAGTTATATTATACTTTCATAACTATTAGAAAAATGCTATGTAGTTTTATTTTGTTGCAGCTTTAAAGTTATTAACGTTTAAATTTTGTTAAATTGTTTGGTTTAAAGTTTCTTAATTGTGAATTTTGTTGATTTTTTTTTGTTTTTTGGACCGAGGGAGTGTGAAGTGAAGATATGCTGACTGAATGAGAGAATAGTGGTGTAGATGATTGGTTATGGATCAAGAATATTGTGTTTTTGTTCATGGATAAAGTGTGGTTTTGTTCATGAATGCGGACTGTGGCTGTGTGACATCAAAACGGCGGCATTTAGGGATTGGGTCTGGTCTAAGCCTTGATTGCGTGAGGATTTCAACGTTGGTTGTTTGAAAGTAGTATTATTCTTCTGAGTGTTTCCCCAATTTGAGTGATAAAGAACTGTGGTGGAAGATTTGAAGCTTGAATTCAATAATTAAATATTGTATAATTGTCTTGTAGGTATTTAATTATTATGTGTTAAGTAAAATTTGTATTTTGTGTTTTAATTCGTCAAGTTTATCCCAGTGTGTTATGATTCATCAAACTGTGTTATTCATCCACATGTTCCATGTGTCTTAACTCGTATAGTGTGTTTTTATTAATGAAGGTTGCCATTAGAAACTAAGTGTGTTTTTGTTCTTGGTGTTTTTGGTGTTGTGTTCTAAATTTGGATCAAAATTTGATGTTATGTTTTACAATAAACTGTATTATAGATTACGATGTTCTTGGTGTTGTATTTTAATTTTGGATTAAAATATGATAATCATATATTGATAATGTTTTCATATATAATATAACACAATATACGATTACGCCCCTAGAGTGTTATATAACAACTATAAAAATAAAACACACACTCTAAGAAACACACTTTCTCTCTCGACTGTTAGATCACCAAATCTAACGCACCACATTACTTCTTACACTTTTTAGACATGCTCCACTTCTTATTATAACTCCACCCTATATATATATCCTATATATATGTGTGTGTGTGTGTGTATGTATATATATATATATTGATTTTTTTAATCAAACAAACAACACAAAACTAAGCGCAAAACCGTCGCTTAAGTCATTCAAAAACCCAATTAAACTAAATAGTTAGAGTAAGCAGGGTATTGTATTTACGAGGAGTATGTGTTTAGTGTTACACTTTTTGGTTTGATTATTTTATTTAATATTAACTAACGCGGACAAACGATGTCAAGTAAAAATTAGAAGATTGATTTTAAAAACAATTTAAGGAAAATGTAACTTCCTTCGGATTTCCGGTTCTAGGTTTCACACAAAACTCATTCGATTAATTGGACGCCACATAGACATGATGCTGGAAAGTTGGATAATTTAGGTGGTAATCAAAAACAGGTCTTTGTCATAATATCTTTTATATTTCAATTACCCTATTTACTAGTGTGAATCAACTTACTCAATGTCACCCAAAAAACTACAAGGTTTAGTCATCAACCAAACAAGTTGTAAAGTGAGGATTACTAACATATGCAAATAGTATAAATAAACCAACACATCAATTTGTTTATACAACGTTGTCAATGCAAAAAAAAAAAAACAAATCCAAATATGAATAAAAATGAGAAAAGTGTTAAACCCTACGAACCGTCCACATGGAGGAAGCCGCAGATAAGTCTAGTCGCTCATTTTTATCGAGTTTAACCTTAGGTCCATCTTGATTTGCATGCATAGTAGTAGGGACTAATGCTCCCTTTGCGTCCCAATCCTACTACCGATCAATAAATAATGTTGCCGTGCACCTCTTGTTTATTTTCGTTTTATTATGTTGAAGTTGCCCACCAAGTTACGAACTCATGAATATTGGATCTAAATAATCCCAACGATGCCCCTATTGGCATATAACAGTCATAACTTAAAACTTGGCTTGTGGTGGTCCAAACTAAAGGGGTATTTGTTATTAATGGTTCGCGACTAATGGATGTTAACTCCATTTGTGATTTGCTGACGTGGACCTTCTTCTCCGGCCGCATCACGTAGGAAACCTACCGAAAACCTGCAACTCGCCTCCATTCTCCCTAATATCGTTGCATCGTCTCCCTCCCTCTTCAATACACATCAGAAATTAGAAAATGAAGCAGGTTTCATTCTCTCTAATATTGTTTCTTTGGTTCATCACGACGATCTAGCACCAACGAGCTCGGGTCCTCGCCTTTGGAACTTGGTTCGGGTTGTGTGTGTTTTGGAGTGTGTAGAGATTAGGATGGATAAATGGATGGAATGGAAATGATTGGGGTTTAAGGGGGTATTTATACTCCCTTAAGCCCATGGACCGAAGGCCCATATTTCCTTTTGGTCCATATCTAATCCCACTAATTATCCTACTAAATCTTCATATTTTGCTATTATTATTATTATCGTTCCACTAACTCGTTTATTTCTCCCGACAAATAATATATTAAATATTACTTTAGAAATTTCGGGATGTTACATAGAGAGAGAAGGAGAGGAATTAAAACAAAGTATTGAGGTGGACTATTGGATTGAAGTTGCCGGCAGGTAGGGTTCGTCCTGGTGTTGGAAGCCGGAGTTGGAATCATTAGGCAATGGGCAATTAATTTTAAGGCGTCAGATGGAGAGAGTATAGGAATGCGAAAAGTTGCCTATATGTTTTATATAATCTACTATTATAATAAACAAAAATATAGTTGAACCACAAACCACCTAATTAGCCTAATATTTTGCCAAGTGGTACTCTCATATTTTAGCCTTTAATTCTTAATTATATTTATTAAATTAAATTAAAGATTTAAAACATTCCATAACCAGCCTTATCAATTATCCCTGTCGATGCACCAGACTCTATTGGATTTAAAATCGTTGTTCACATCAGACGTGCTCACAAGTTACACACCAAAACCCTGTTGAAGGTTCAAATCGCCATTCAACATTTGTTTGCACACCAAATCTGGATCTTTAAATCGGTATGATTATATTGTTTTGCGAACCCTAAATCCTTATTCTTGAAATTTTTATACAAATCCCTACTCGAATATGTAATTTCCGATTATATGCAAATCCTAATAATTTCATACCTCAAATCCCGGTTCCAATCGGTTATCACATCTGTATGTCAATGCTAATCATGATATTGTATTTTCTCCAACTCACATTAGTGAATTGTATATTAATTAAACATAAAAATTACAAATTTCAAATTGGATGGATTTTCTTGTGTTATTATCGATAACAGATTATACTATGATTTATAAAACATATTCGAAAAAGAATTCGGCTGAAATGCCTAATATATATGTATATTGGTTGAAATGCCTAATATATATTTATGAAAAAAGAAAGCTTTTAGACTCAAAAGTTTATGAAATGCCTAATATATATCAAATCGAATGTTTTTAAAGGAATACATCATATTTAAAAAACAATACATTTTGTAATCAGTTACAAGAGTAATAAAATAATAGACCTAAAGTGATAACAAGTGTACCGAACCTGGTCATGCTTCCAGGTCTATTTAAACAAAGATTACAACAACGTTATTCTTACACTGATCGTATAACATTAGAGCTATGTAAGTTGCTGTATGCATAAAAATACTGTAGGAGATTTTGACCCGTTAGATCAATTTGACCCTATTCTAGCTAAGTTCTTTATTTGACCTTTTTTGATATAAAAACACAACCAATTACTAGATAGATTGTATTGAATCGTCAACCACTTGAATGACGAAATATAATTTAATCCTACTATTATAATGCAGATAAGCCAATGATAGCTTGATCGATGGGGCCAAGTTTCTTTAGAGATGGTAAACATGTTTTCTTTTTCTTTATTATTATTATTATTATTATTATTATTATTATTATTATTTATTTTAGGCTATTCTTAATATAAATGAAAAGGTTGGATTAATGATACTTATTTTTATTTTTAATTTAGGTGTTACTTACTAGATACGCAAAATTATCAATTAGTATAACTATCGTGTTGGGCTGATAACAATCTAGACATTCAACAGTCAGCAATGGAATTTAATTGTAAAGTTAATTGGGAAGCGTTTTCGTATTACTGGTGTATGGAAACAGGTGGCCATTTATATCTAAATCCAGTATTGCATAATCAAAATCGATTATATGAATGGTTAGGATTTACAATTTGTTTGTCGTCATACCACTTTCATCCGATATCTAGTTTGAAT